>NW_024096556.1:0-32245 GCF_016545835.1 Crotalus tigris | reverse complement strand
GCCAGATTATGAAGGTGTCGGCTACGTATCTGAGCCAGAGTTTGGGTTTGTGATCAGATTTTTCTAGAGCTTGGGTTTCAAAGTGTTCCATGTAGAGGTTGGCAATGACAGGTGAGAGGGGTGATCCCATGGGTGCTCCTTGTGTTTGTTTGTATTTTTGTCCGTTATAGATGAAGTATGTGTTGGATAGGCAGTGGTTGGTCAGATCTAAGATGTGTTTGGGGGGGTTATATTTGTTTTGAATAGCTGTCAAGGCTTCTTTGATAGGCACTTGGGTGAAGAGGGATATTGACAGCGAAGCTCAACTAGTAGTCGCTGGGCTGTAAGGCTTTGTTCTTTATGATCTCTATAAACTGGAATGAGTTTTGTACGTGTGAGGTGATGGATTCTGCAGAGGGCTGTAGTTGTTTGGCGAGAAATTTGGCTAGGTTTTGTAGAGGTGAGCCTATGGAGCTGACTATAGGTCTGAGTGGGGTTCCTTCTTTGTGTATCTTGGGGAGACCATAGAGTTTAGGGCATCTGGATGATTTCTCTCTGGGAATGATTCTTTGCTGGATCTCTTCGCTAATGGGGGAGGCTTTTATCTTGGTTCTGGTGGGTTTTTCCAGGTAGGTGGTGGGATCTGTATTTAGGGGTTTGTATGTGGAGTCTTGGAGTAGGTTGGTTAATTTGGTTTGGTAGTCAGATGTGTTCATAACCACCGTGGCGTTGCCCTTGTCTGCTGGTCGGATTATTATGCTGGTGTCTTCTTTAAGGTTACGTAGTGCTGTCTGTTCCTCTTTGGGTAAGTTGCTTTTGGGTGGCTTGCTGGTGCAGAGGATGTTGGTGATTTTGAGTCGGATTTTGTGAGCGTCATCGGGGTTGATTTTGGTCAGGCTGGTTTCAACTTCACATATAATGGTTTCAGTGGGGATGTGTTTGGGAGCGACTGCAAGTTGAATCCTGGAAAGGGACATGTTTCGGCTTTGGTGAGGATCCTATCTGAGATGTTATGCACTGTTTGTTTCATGTGTGGCTGTGAGGGAGGAGGGGTTTGTTTCTGGCGTTCTTGTAGTCTTCGGAGGTTGTTGGTGTGTGTATCTGTCTTGAGGGTGGTCTGTGTTTCGGCTCTCCAGACGGCAAGTTGTTTGGATTTGTCCCAAAGTGCGGGGTGGATCTGGTTGCTGAGTTTGAGGTGGAGTGTGAGGAGATCTTTGTTAATTCGGTCTAGGAGGAATCTTTTTGTGTGAAGTTCATTTCTGATTAGGGCCAATTCTGTTCTTTTCAGGATCCGTTTGTTGGCTGCAGAGTTGGAGTGGAATTTCAGTTGGAAACATGTGGGGATTAGATTTTGATCTCGGCAGAGATTAGATCAAAATCTAAATCCCACACATGTTTCCAACTGAAATTCCACTCCAACTCTGCAGCCACCAAACGGATCCTGAAAAGAACAGAATGGCCCTAATCAGAAATGAACTTCACACAAAAAGATTCCTCCTAGACCGAATTAACAAAGATCTCCTCACACTACACCTCAAACTCAGCAACAAGATACACCCCGCACTTTGGGACAAATCCAAACAACTCGCCGTCTGGAGAGCCGAAACACAGACCACCCTCAAGACAGATACACACACCAACAAACTCCGAAGACTACAAGAACGCCAGAAACAAACCCATCCTCCCTCACAGCCACACATGAAACAAACAGTGCATAACATCTCAGATAGGATCCTCACTAAAGCCGAAACCAATGTCCTTTCCAAAGGATTCAACTTTGCAGTCGCTCCCAAACACATCCCCACTGAAACCATTATATGTGAAGTTGAAACCAGCCTGACCCAAATCAACCCCGATGACGCTAACAAAATCAGACTCAAAATCACCAACATCCTCTGCACCAGCAAGCCACCCAAAAGCAACTTACCCAAAGAGGAACAGACAGCACTACGGAACCTGAAAGAAGACACCAGCATAATAATCCTACCAGCAGACAAGGGCAACGCCACGGTGGTTATGAACACATCTGACTACCAAACCAAATTAACCAACCTACTCCAAGACTCCACATACAAACCCCTAAATACAGATCCCACCACCTACCTGGAAAAAACCACCAGAACCAAGATAAAAGCCTCCCCCATTAGCGAAGAGATCCAGCAAAGAATCATTCCCAGAGAGAAATCATCCAGATGCCCTAAACTCTATGGTCTCCCCAAGATACACAAAGAAGGAACCCCACTCAGACCTATAGTCAGCTCCATAGGCTCACCTCTACAAAACCTAGCCAAATTTCTCGCCAAACAACTACAGCCCTATGCAGAATCCATCACCTCACACGTAAAAAACTCATTCCAGTTTATAGAGATCATAAAGAAACAAAACTTACAGCCCAGCGACCTACTAGTGAGCTTCGATGTCATATCCCTCTTCACCCAAGTGCCTATCAAAGAAGCCTTGACAGCTATCCAAAACAAAATATAACCCCCCCCAAACACATCTTAGATCTGACCAACCACTGCCTATCCAACACAGACTTCATCTATAACGACAAAAATACAAACAAACACAAGGAGCACCATGGGATCACCCCTCTCACCTGTCATTGCCAACCTCTACATGGAACACATTTGAAACCCAAGCTCTAGAAAAATCGGATCACAAACCCAAACTCTGGCTCAGATATGTAGACGACACCTTCATAATCTGGCCACATGGGAAAGAAAAACTGGACAACTTCCTCACACACCTCAACAGCCTACACCCAAAATACAGTTCACCATGGAAACAGAAACTAACAACCAACTTCCCTTCCTGGATGTCTTAGTCTACAAGAAATCCAATGGCTCCCTAGGACACACCATCTACCAGAAGAAACACACACAAAAACCGCTATCTGCACGCTCTCTCACACCACCACCCAGCACAGATCAACTCTGTAGCCAAGACACTCATCTCCAGAACAAAACGCTTAGCTGACGAACAACACCTAAAACCCGAACTACACACTCTCACCAATGTACTAACATCCAATGGATTCCATAGAAATAAGATTACAAACCTAATCCAAAAAGAAACCCCCACTAAAATCCAAGACAAAAAACAAGAAAACGGCAAAGCCCTCCTCCCATACATAAAAGGCACCACAGACAGAATCAGTAAGATCCTTCATAAACACAACATCAAAACAGCATTCTGCACAAACAGAAAAATATCCACCATCCTTAGAAACCCCAAAGATAAAATTGAATTAGAAAATCAAGGAGTATACGAAATCCCATGCACCACTTGTCCCACCACATACATCGGACAAACCAACAGAAGAATAAGTGCACGCATTGAAGAACATAAGAACTCAGTCAAAAAAGAGGAACCAACATCTTCCCTGGTCCAACACCTTAAAGCCACAGGACACGAAATTGACTTTAAAAATACCAGAACCATTGCCAAAAATGAACATTTTAATAACAGAATAATCAGAGAAGCCATCGAGATAGAAAAACGCCCACACAGCATGAACAAGCGAGATGATACCTCCCGCCTACCAGCCATTTGGAAACCTGCCCTTATTGACAAACGACTCCCTAACCCCAAAATCTTAAACCCCTCTGCAACTCAGACTAACCTGAGCACAACCAAACAGAACACTCCCCCAGCCAATCAGAGCACAGCCAAGCCCCTAACCATTCAGAACACACCTCCACCCAATCAGAACACAGCCAAGCTCCCATCCAATCAGTTCATACCCTCACTGGCAGTTAAAAGGAAGAAACAGCTAAAACCACACATTGCTGCTCAAAGCAAGAAGCTAAAAACACCAGCCTGAAGATGACGAATGTGACTTCGTCGAAACGTTGCCAAGACACTTCCAATTTTACGCGGGAGAAAACCCGAACAACCAAAGACCTATATACAAATACCCGCGAAAACCTCAGAAAACAAATATCGAACCTCTACGGGGAGGAAATCCACCATCTGACCAGGACCTATGAAAAACTTGAAGTCCAAAGAGCTTCCATTTTATGTGACCTCGCATTCCTACGTAACTGCCGAGATCAAAATCTAATCCCCACATGTTTCCAACTGAAATTCCACTCCAACTCTGCAGCCACCAAACGGATCCTGAAAAGAACAGAATTGGCCCTAATCAGAAATGAACTTCACACAAAAAGATTCCTCCTAGACCGAATTAACAAAGATCTCCTCACACTCCACCTCAAACTCAGCAACAAGATCCACCCCGCACTTTGGGACAAATCCAAACAACTCGCCGTCTGGAGAGCCGAAACACAGACCACCCTCAAGACAGATACACACACCAACAAACTCCGAAGACTACAAGAACGCCAGAAACAAACCCCTCCTCCCTCACAGCCACACATGAAACAAACAGTGCATAACATCTCAGATAGGATCCTCACCAAAGCCGAAACCAATGTCCGTTCCAAAGGATTCAACTTTGCAGTCGCTCCCAAACACATCCCCACTGAAACCATTATATGTGGAGTTGAAACCAGCCTGACCAAAATCAACCCCGATGACGCTAACAAAATCAGACTCAAAATCACCAACATCCTCTGCACCAGCAAGCCACCCAAAAGCAACTTACCCAAAGAGGAACAGACAGCACTACGTAACCTGAAAGAAGACACCAGCATAATAATCCTACCAGCAGACAAGGGCAACGCCACGGTGGTTATGAACACATCTGACTACCAAACCAAATTAACCAAACTACTCCAAGACTCCACATACAAACCCCTAAATACAGATCCCACCACCTACCTGGAAAAAACCACCAGAACCAAGATAAAAGCCTCCCCCATTAGCGAAGAGATCCAGCAAAGAATCATTCCCAGAGAGAAATCATCCAGATGCCCTAAACTCTATGGTCTCCCCAAGATACACAAAGAAGGAACCCCACTCAGACCTATAGTCAGCTCCATAGGCTCACCTCTACAAAACCTAGCCAAATTTCTCGCCAAACAACTACAGCCCTATGCAGAATCCATCACCTCACACGTAAAAAAACTCATTCCAGTTTATAGAGATCATAAAGAAACAAAGCTTACAGCCCAGCGACCTACTAGTGAGCTTCGATGTCATATCCCTCTTCACCCAAGTGCCTATCAAAGAAGCCTTGACAGCTATTCAAAACAAATATAACCCCCCCAAACACATCTTAGATCTGACCAACCACTGCCTATCCAACACATACTTCATCTATAATGGACAAAAATACAAACAAACAGAAGGAGCACCCATGGGATCACCCCTCTCACCTGTCATTGCCAACCTCTACATGGAACACTTTGAAACCCAAGCTCTAGAAAAATCGGATCACAAACCCAAACTCTGGCTCAGATACGTAGACGACACCTTCATAATCTGGCCACATGGGAAAGAAAAACTGGACAACTTCCTCACACACCTCAACAGCCTACACCCCAAAATACAGTTCACCATGGAAACAGAAGCTAACAACCAACTTCCCTTCCTGGATGTCTTAGTCTACAAGAAATCCAATGGCTCCCTAGGACACACCATCTACCAGAAGAAAACACACACAAACCGCTATCTGCACGCTCTCTCACACCACCACCCAGCACAGATCAACTCTGTAGCCAAGACACTCATCTCCAGAACAAAACGCTTAGCTGACGAACAACACCTAAAACCCGAACTACACACTCTCACCAATGTACTAACATCCAATGGATTCCATAGAAATAAGATTACAAACCTAATCCAAAAAGAAACCCCCACCAAAATCCAAGACAAAAAACAAGAAAACGGCAAAGCCCTCCTCCCATACATAAAAGGCACCACAGACAGAATCAGTAAGATCCTTCATAAACACAACATCAAAACAGCATTCTGCACAAACAGAAAAATATCCACCATCCTTAGAAACCCCAAAGATAAAATTGAATTAGAAAATCAAGGAGTATACGAAATCCCATGCACACACTTGTCCCACCACATACATCGGACAAACCAACAGAAGAATAAGTGCACGCATTGAAGAACATAAGAACTCAGTCAAAAAAGAGGAACCAACATCTTCCCTGGTCCAACACCTTAAAGCCACAGGACACGAAATTGACTTTAAAAATACCAGAACCATTGCCAAAAAATGAACATTTTAATAACAGAATAATCAGAGAAGCCATCGAGATAGAAAAACTCCCACACAGCATGAATAAGCGAGATGATACCTCCCGCCTACCAGCCATTTGGAAACCTGCCCTTATTGACAAAGACTCCCTAACCCAAAATCTTAAACCCCTCTGCAACTCAGACTAACCTGAGCACAACCAAACAGAACACTCCCCCAGCCAATCAGAGCACAGCCAAGCCCCTAACCATTCAGAACACACCTCCACCCAATCAGAACACAGCCAAGCTCCCATCCAATCAGTTCATACCCTCACTGGCAGTTAAAAGGAAGAAACAGCTAAAACCACACATTGCTGCTCAAAGCAAGAAGCTAAAAACACCAGCCTGAAGATGACGAATGTGACTTCGTCGAAACGTTGCCAAGACACTTCCAATTTTACGCGGGAGAAAACCCGAACAACCAAAGACCTATATATATATATATATATATATATATATATATATATATATATATATATATATATATACACACATGGAAGAGAAAATTTGATTTAGCCTTCTTTTCGACATCTTAGGTTCTGTTGTAGGGTTTCTTTCATATGGAGAAATGTAGGACAAGTTAACACTTGACAAGAAGCTACAATTTGGTTAACTAAGTTAAATAAAACATTATTGGCTGGAGGAACTTATAAACAAGGTAGAAGCACATGATGTGTCTTGCAAATTGAAATGCTGACCTATATTGCAGTTGACACAGAATTGGACTATTACAAGCCTAAAAGTTTACAAATCAAAAATAATGAATCTCCCCCACAGAATATTGATTGATAGTGTTCCGTCAAATTGTTTGTGATGCCTAGCAATTTATAGATTTTCTCCATGAATATAAAGAGAACATACCCACCTAAATATTAACTCAAAAGCCAATTTTTCTTTTAATGTAGTTTTGGGGCCTGGCTTTACATTTCTATGTGGCAGAATAAATTGCAAGAGCATTGTAATTCATCTACTGCCTAAATTATTGGTGCTTAGTTTATTATTCATTCTAGTTTATATTAAATTATAAAATGATGGTGCATAGCTCTGATGAGACTTCATCTCCTTACAGTAGTTAATATGTACCAGTTGCCTCAGGCCACAATATTTCTTTTTTATATTGTTTAATGCAATAGTTTTTAAATGAGGAGGGGAAGCCAATGGTATTGTGAATGCAAGCAAATAAAAGTCTTGACAGATTCCTCATCTACCCTTCAATAAGTGAAGCAGAAAGATGTATTCAGAAATAAAACATGCCTTTATTTTTTTCTGCAGTATTTTTGTATATAATTAAATGTGTGTGTGAGAAGGTAGTGTTTTGTTTTGATCTTCTTTTCTTTTAACTTAGCCCATATAAACTGTAGCTTGCAGTATCCAATTCTAATTTGAACTCTGTTGATTCAGTTCTTGTTGGCATTAGAGCTAAAAACAGTCTGACCAACAATTTCCACTCATTCAGCTTTCACGACACAAAATCAGACCCCATGATGAATGTCAGATGTGTTTTCCCTCTTCTTTTTTTATTTTTATTTTAATTTGTCCCTGCCTGAAGGAGCCTAGCGATTTTGTCATGTCATCACAAGTCTTCATTCATAGAGATAGAGTCCATACTTCTTTGATTATCCAGGTGATTGTTCTTTCATTATATGAACCTCAGATTTCACAAGTTGATAAGAAGACCTGAAGGTGTAAATAGTAAGTGAATATACTGGTTGTTAGAAGGCAAGGATAGAGAACTTTGGTTTCTCTGGATTAATGGGTTGGGATAGTTACCTCATACTAAGAATGAGAAGCATTCTCATTTTGGAGACATTCTCCAGAACATTCTTATCTATAAAATTCTCATTCTGGAAACATTTGGACTGGTTTGTTGTCTTAAGAAATGTTGGGAGTTGAGTGACATACTAGAGAGACGGACTGATAGATGGATCCATCATCACTGTTCTCTTGGTTTGCCTTTCCAGCCAATTTATTTATTTTGTGGTTATGGAAAGTGATTTCAGACCAATGCTTGATTGCTTAACTTCTAGTTAAAAGAATCTGAAATAAGAACTTTGAAAGCTGCCTGTAAGCCAGATCTAAGTAAATCAGACTAGATGAAACTATGATCTAATTTTATGTAAAGGAACTTCATTTTAAGTGCATTTGGCAGGGCGTTAGTATATACAAATTACAGTGGAAATGTCTGAAGTACACTTCTACTATAATAGTAAATATCCCTTAATTATTCACCACCATACCTTTGTAAGAAACTTTAGTTATACCCTAGTCACAATGCATAATGTCAGGCTCTCTTGATTAAGATTTGGCAGAAAATCAGTGATCTGCTGAAATGGTTCTGTTTGTCAGTTAGGGTTGGCAGATGCGTCTCATGTGTCTCAGACATGGCTCAGAGAGATAAGAATCTTTTTTTTTAAAGGCAAGATAAAAAGTGAACAAAACAGTTGATTTTCCATTGACAGTAAGAAGATATAAGTGATTTGTAACAGTGGTTTAACTCATTGTTTTTTCTTTCTTTCTGGCCTTCCCATGAATTAATGGACTTCTGATGCAGCACATTCTTGAAGCCAAACCATTATTGAGTGTTGACATAACCGTCATCTTATATCTGAGAACCCACTGGCTCCTGTCTCAACCCTCTCATATAGTTTAATTCAGGGTCACTGATTGCCTTAGATATATTTTTGATCAGGATACTTTTAATAGAACTGGGAGAAGGAAAAATGTGTGCATATGTGTTCATTCACATCCTAAATGAGAGGGCACAGAAAAAGAATTACAGTAGATTGCCTTCAATCTGATTAATCTCTTTGACTTTTTTTTTAAAAAAAAAAAACTTGGACAGTTTTTGCCAAGAGCTCCTTCCTGTAGCTTTACTTTAGCACTGAGAGAAACAAGAAAGATAGATATTGATTTATTTGCCCAATATTAATTTTTTTGTGTGAAATACCATTAAGGATTAAGCAGTAACTTAGCAACCAATGTTGAATATAAGAGTAGCATTAGTGAAAAATTTCCTTTTGAAATTATGCAGCCAAACGTCTGTCTGTCTTCCTCAGGAAAAGGGGAAAATTAAAAATCAAATGAAAAAGTAAAATCAATATAACTAGCTAGTCCATTTTAAGTGAATGGAATGGAATAGTAACAGAGTTGGAAGGGACTTTAGAGATCTTCCAGTCCAACCCCCAAGAAGCCCTATATCAGGGGTAGGCAATCTTGGCTCTTTTATGACTCGTGGACTGGCTCAGGAATTCTGGGAGTTGAAGTCCACAAGTCATAAAAGAGCCAAGGTTGCCTACCCCTGCCCTATATCATTTCAGACAAATCATGCCTACAGAAAAACAAGCTATCCATTAGATTGGGCTTTCCTTCAATAAAACATGAATGTTTATTTATCAAGATATGCAAATTCTTTAGCTTTCTTGCCCTCAGTTCTGCAAGGCATAAAGAAACAGATAAAGAAATAAAGAAGGAAAGATAGTTCTTAATCTCTCTCCTCTGGCTCCTAGATTTTGCCATTATCATAACAAAGAAAAAAAAAGAAAAAATTGAACGGAGTCCAGGAGTGCAGGTGTGCAGCTGGGGGCAAAAGCGGAGTGTTTTGTTCTTAATGATTGCCTGATTTCAGTGTTGCCTGCAAGACACAGCATAAAAAGTTATCCTTATAACAGCAAATCTTGTGAATCTGAGGAGTCTTTCCTTGCAAAAAGATTAATATATACTTTAGCATCCAAAATAAAGTATGTGGTGGTGGGGAGAATCTTCTGTGAGTCTTTATTCTGCCTGCTTTATGGCTGTAATGGAGAGTGGTTGCTTTGCTGTATTTGCATTTCTTGCAAGCATGGATGCTTTATTCTGATCCTGTGTTTTGCTTATGAATCTTGTGCAGTAAATTAGTCAAAGATAGACAAAGGCCTAATATTGTCCTATATATCCCAGTGTTGACCAATACTTGGAAGCTGGATGGGGAGGAATCTGCTTCAACCCAGACCATTAAGATGGGATGGTGCCGATAAAGGAGAATATTTGTAGCTCAGGGTTGAAATGGGGGGGGGTTTTTCCAACAACCTGGACTTGGTTGTTTGCTTGCAGATGTTTCATTACCCAAACTAGGTAAGTTCTTCAGTGCTGGGATGGCTCCGGGTTTTGGTACCCCTGGTTCAGATGAGATACCATCTCTGACTGTTGCCAGAGAGTCAAACCAGATTTGCAGCTCCACAAATGTGGCTAGGGAAATCTTTAGATAGATTCATCTTGCACACCAGTTGAGCTCATTCCTGGACCAGGACATTGCTCCTACTCACTCATGTTGAATTACTGCAAGGCATTCTCTGTATTGAGGACCATCTGGAAATTACGGCTGGTCCAGAATTACTGATAAGGGGAAGTTATGAGTGCTCCATGCTTTGCCCACTTACACCACTGCTGCAGAAGCTGCACTGATTTTCAGGTACAATTCCAGGTGTTCAGTTATCAGTAATGTCCTATGAAAGCTGGTTGGATGACTTTTGGCCAGTCACTCTCTCTAAGCCCAACATATTCACAGGGTGGTTGTTGTGGGGAAAATAAAAGGAGGAAGGCATATTGTGTGTATTTGCCACCTAGAGTTATATATATAAAAAATAAAGGTGGGATTTAAATGAATATATAAAATGGCACAAAGCTAGGTTATTTGTAGGACCCACTCTACTAGAAGGCATGTTATAGGTTTCTTTCCTTAACTGTTGCTGCCTAACAAAACCTAGGTAGTGTACCTTCTTGGTAGCTGCTCCTGGCCTTTGGAATCCTCTCCCTCCTCATAGCTGGCAAATCTCTGTCCTCCTAGCTTTTCAAAATGCTGTAAAGACCTGGTTTTTCTCCACAGGTCTTGGGATAACATGAGATTGTAGCACACAGATGTTTGACAGTTTGCTTGGATATGTAGGGATGTATTGTGTTTGGGATACCAAGAAATGTTATGCTGATTTTTATGATTTTTTTTAAAAAATATGTTGTTTAATTATGTGTGAGCTGCTCAGGGTTATGTTACCAAAGATGGACAGCTATACAAATATTTTAAATTAATTAATAAATATGAAATTGTTATTATTGAAATTATTATTATTAAAAGGAATGCTCATAATTTATTTTCTATTTATTATTTTGTAGAGAGAGAAAGAGATAGAGAGAGAGATCCACAAATAGGCAATATCAGTTGTTAAATCAATTCTAAAAGATATACTAGTCCCCAATGACACAACTGAGGGCAACATTTCTGTTGCTAAGCAAGATAGTTGTTAAGTGAGTCACACCACATTTTATGACCATTTTACCATAATTGCTAAGTGTTATTAAGTGAATCATGTGGTCATTAAGCAAATATGTCTTCCCCCATTAATTTTTCTTGTCATAAGCTGGCTGGAAGGGTTGCAAATGGTGATCAGATGTCCCAAGGACAGGGCAACCATCATACATACATGCCAGTTGCCAAGTGCCTGAATTTTTAATCATGTGACCGTGAGGATGCTACAACGATTGTAAGTGTGAGAACCATTTCATAAGTCACATTTTTCAGTGTCATTCAACTTTGAATGGTGATTAAACAAATGGTTGTAAGTTGGGGACTTACAGTTCAATACATAAAAAAACCCAAAGTTTGGATGTGACACAAATGGAAACCGATAATGCTTTCCAATTGAAGTTCAATTCTCCATCAGATTTTCTTTTAATCTAGGAAGTTATTCCTTGCATTGAAACATACTCCCACAATTTAATAAGCTATTTTCCCCAAAAAAGGAATCAAAGATATTTTCCATTATAAAGTGTATAAAGTCTCTGCAGTCATTAACATATATAGTGCTAGTTTACTATATTTTGGATAGATAGATTGTTTAGTGAAATTCGATAAGAGCATTTGAGGTTGTAATGGAATTACAACCTTCAGAATCTGTTCCATTCTGCTATAAATCATTTCTCAGTGCTGTTGAGCTGTAGATGACTACATTGCCGCCACAAATAAAAAAGGATGTAACCTGTTAATTTTAGTTTCAGTATTTTTTATAATAGGATTTGTTCTTTTAAGCAATCGGGATTGAAATAATATACCAATGGTGGAATATACTTTCTCCAAGTACAGGTGGTCCTTGACTTATGACCACAGTTGAGCCCAATGACTATAATAATGAACATGCCCAGGTGACTGTGTTGAATGAGGACTGGGAGAGTTATCTGGAAGTCATCAGAATTTTGAAAAGTGGTCATATACCAATAGACATGATATGCACAGCATCTATCTATCTATCTATCTATCTATCTATCTATCTATCTATCTATCTATCTATCTATCTATCTTTATCACATCATATCACATCATATCATATCATATCATCTACACTGGTACCTTGGTACTCAACTGCTTTGGAATTGATCAAATTTGGTACTCAGTGAACATTTTGTCCCAGCACACACTGTTTATTTGGTACTCAACGCACAAGCTACAAGTTGTCAGTGTCGGCTGCCTTGTGACTCACCATATTCCGTATTATTCCATAGGGGAAACATTTGTTTGGTACTTATTGATTTTGGGAGTCTTCACGCCTCCTGGAACCAATTAACAATGAGTACTAAGGTACTACTGTTTCCATCATTCCCATTCTCTCTATCTCTATTTCTCTATCTCTCTATTATAAAATTGAAAGCTTATATTTCTTTTGTCTGGAGGGGAAAAAAGTAAAAGATAGAACATGGAAATAGCCACCCATGGGGAGTGGGATGGGATAAAATGGTTAGAAAGAGAATGGATGTTAAGTTTAAAATTAAAAAAACAACATTCGAGTTGTTTGTGTAGACATTTATATCAAGATGAAAGCACTGACTACTACCTCTGGCAGGTGGGAGGCTGATCAGTGTTTTATAGAGAAACTTCCATTTCACACTTCAGTTTCATATCACAGTTTGTGTACTTGCTATTTGTGGGAGGGCGGTCTGTAAAACTATAGGCTGCTTTTGTATGCAGTTGGCCTTGTTCTAGCTCTTCCTACGTTAGAGGAAAGGGGAAAAAAATCTGTTATGTCTCATAATGTTTATATCACAGTCTTATCTGGGTCAAGAATACAGGTCCACTTAAGAAGAATTATCATTTTTATTCAATGACCTGGTGATCAGAAAATCATTTTCTTCACTCCCCCCCGCTTTTTTCTTCATGTCAGAAATTGATGCCCGTTTGCTAATTTTCTATTAAGACTATTTTAAAGGGGCCAACACTGGAGTCTGTATTAATAGGATGTCTAAGAACAGGCATAAGTTTCTCGGGCTGTGGATCAAAGAGCATAGTTTAGCTACTCTGTGTTTTTCTATTTTCAGTGGATACTTGTGCTGAGAAAAAGATGAAAGAAGCCGTAGGAAAACATGGGAAAGTAAAGCTGGGTGATTGTGCCTTTTTTTTCTTGTTAAAAATTATTCCAGTAAAATAATTTTACTTAATAAAACAATAATAAATAAAACAAAAAGGAAAGGAAAATAATACATATGCAGGCATGAAATAAATTTTACACTAGAATGAAAGTTGAAATAACAATGTAATTATTATAACAATTAAAAAAAACACAGCAAAACAAACAAGATAAAAAAGAATGTTGGAGACTACTAGAACACTGGTTCTCAACCTTTTTAATGCCGCGACCCCCAACCGGTTGTAAGTCGAGGAGTACTCAACCGGTCATAAGTCAAGGACTACTCAACTGGTGCAGCACCGTTTGCAGAATGAGACTTTTGGCGGGCTCAGCAGGGCAGAGACAGCCTGGACAATTCCTATTGGCTTTTGAAAGCCAATAGAATTAGGCTCTATTCAAGAGAGTCTATTCTATTGGCTTTCAAAAGCCAATAGAATAAAAGGGAGTAGCACAGCTAAGGAAAAGGGGGAAAAATGGCGGACTGCGTTGTTTGGCGACTCCCGTGAAATGGTCATTCGACCCCAAATGGGGTCCCGACCCACAGGTTGAGAACCAATGTACTAGAATGTTTCTCCTCCCTTATAACAGCATGTTTTAGCAATAAGATTCCATAAGAAATCAAAACAGGATCAATAAAAGAGTTACCAGCTAAGTGGGAATAGCTCACTGAGGAGCGACAAATACCAGGCTTTCCATATCATGGCAGGGAAGGTTGCAAGCTGCTGCCAGCTATTGATTTCTCATCCTCATCCTCCTTTGTTCCATTCATTTGAAGACCCACACAGTTTCTTGATGACCACAATAGGCAGAGTCAAGTTTGCAGTCCTTGAGCAAAAGAATCACATGGGCATCTTGCTTAATCGCCATTTCACAGAATGATCAAGATTCCAGTCCCTATTGTCATAAATTGAGGAATATTTGTAAATGCTTAAATAAGTAAGCTACATTGTTACATTGGTAAGTGATCTTCACTGCAGCCAGCTTATTTTTCAACACAGTTCATGTGACATGTTTAGTTTAGAATTAGATAGAATGCTTGTAGAATACCAAAGCTAGATAGACACAGCTAAAACCTTTAAATATTCCAGCTAAATTCTTCTTGTTTACATGGACTTTAATTATCATTTTATTTGTTTTTTTTAAATACTTAAATGGTTAGTTCCTTATTAGGTGAGATGCTAAGTCAAGGAAAAGGGAAAAGGACATTTTTGTTAAGTCACAGTAGTTAATATGAAGAGTCCTTGAGGCTCTCTGAGCTTGGTTGTGTGCTTGCAGACATTTCATTACCCAACTAGGTAACATCATCATTGCATAATACGAGCTTTAGAGCAGGATAGTAAGACTGTCACGCCTATACCTGTATAGCAAAATATCTCTTGTTATTGTACTGTTGTGGTCTGTAATTCCCTTTAAAACAGTGGTTCCCAACCTTTTCTATATCCCACACCCCTTGAACACTTCTGATATATTCTTACACCCCTTTCAAAAGTTTGAAATAACGGCAACAAATTTTGCATATACACTATAATTTTAAAAACCCAGGTTTTTGATCCCCTGGAATATTATCTCGCACCCTCGGGGTATGAGCACCCCTGGTTGGGAACCCCTGCTTTAAAGAGATAAAACATAGAAATAATTTGTGTGTAGATTGACAATCCCATATTGCTAGCCCATGAACCTATTAGCTTATTCCATGAACCAGTAGTTAAAATGATACACACTGCAGTGGGTTGAAGACAAGCTGCTCATTTTTGCTATAAACATTTGCAGCAGACTAGAGCAATCACTTTGCCAAAGTAGATCCAGTTTTTATTGATTTACAATAACCCAGTGCAAGCATAGCTGGCTCAGGAATTCTGGGAGTTGAAATCCATGAGTCATAAAAGAGCCAAGGTTGCCTGCCCCTGATCTAGTCTCTTACTCTGCTTTTCCTTGTCTCATTTGTTGATCCTTCATTGTTCACTATATTTTTAATCTCACCTTCCCAAATGATTAATGTATCTAAAAATACATGTATTATGATTTACTACATTCTTTTCATATTAGCAGACATTTAGCATTGAATTATTTTTTAATACTAATAACATTTACATATTTGTGCGATGCCACTGTAAAAATACAAATTTTCAGAAAGTGGTTTTCCTGGCCAATAATACAGTTTTAAAATTTTCTAATGCAAAGCTTAATGACTAAATTTGTGGCAAAACTAAAACTATAAACAAGCATCAGACTTACCTTTCTAATTTGTTTTTTTTTTTAGTTTGGAGCTGTGAAGCAAACACTAATGAATTTCACATTCAGTCTTGTAGTCCAATAGACAGCACTGGCAATTGATTGAGAAACCTTAATTGCAAAGTGAAGTGGTGCTGAGAATGCTGTGTGTGTTGTTATACTGCATTGTAGCACGTTCCAGTAGTTGTAAATATTGACATGACACTTTATTTGTCATGCTAATCTCTTTCTAAAAGAGAGAAGAAAAGAAAGAAAGATTGCATACTCTCAAAGGGAAAAGATTTAACATCTTGGAATTATTTGTAGATTTGTTGAAGCTACTTGATAGATGCTTACTAAAGAGATCCATTTTAATGTTGCTTTCCAACTATAGACTTATTTCATTTCCGGAGTCTGCTAGAAACTGGGTTTTTGATGCATTACCCAATAAGAATCAATACATCGTGTGTACATTTCAAATGAGTTTCAGGTTAAGTTTTTAATATGTGGTACTCTTTCCTGATGTGATGTGAGAATTCAGGCCAGAGACAAGATAAAAAATGTGGTCAGACATGTGCGAGCGCACACACACACCCAAACACACACACGAGATTAGTTGCAACAAGCTTTTTTAGAACTGAGACCTTCAAGGGAAAAAGAATCGGTACAGAGTGAATCTACTTGGTAAATACTAGAGCTTCAGGCCTGGTTATTGTAAAATAGGATTTGGCTGATTTACTTCATTTTCCACAGTTTGGGCAAATAATTGTGGAATTAAATTACTTCATGTCATTTCCCTTTAGGTGCAGGAAGCCTGCCTAGCCTGTTTTCCCTGCTATATTGATTAAGAGTGGAAATCTAACCTCAGATCACGGGTGTCAAACTCGATTGCATCACGTGATGTTTTTTGCCTTTGCGGAGCCAGGATGAGCATGGCCTGCACATGATACATCTGGCCCGCAGGCCGCCAGTTTGATACCCCTGCTTTAGATAGTTAGGCTTCCTTTGCTTATGGATTTATTTACTTCTTTCATAATGGTTGCATGTAAGATATTTTGCTGCCTCAGTGCTCTTTTGACAAGTTTGATAAAATTAAAAATATCTGTTCAGTTTGCTTCTTCCAACCCCAGCCTTTTTCGCCTTTATATGGTGCCAACATAAAAGTAATCAGTATATAAGTTCTAATTATAATTGATTTGGCCTGAAAAGCTTGTGGCACAAAGAATAATGATCGGCATCATACTAACAAATAAAAAAGGGGGAAAAAACAAGAAAACAATGTTCAGAAAGACATAAAAAGAAAAATAGAAAAGAAAGAAAAAGGATGCAGAGAAATGGTTTCTAATATTCACAACAGTTATGACTACAATTATATTTTAATCTCTCAAGTTATATTATAATAATCTTCTTTCTATAATCTAGGTCTTTGAAGAAAAAATAATAATATGTCTCATTTTGTTCCATTCTGTATTAGTAGTAGAAATTTAAGTGTTCTTCTCCTTTATCTGTAATCTTTAATTCTTTCTAGTTCCTTCTAATGCACAACCTTCAAAATCTTATCCTTTCATATTTCTTTTAAAGAATTCAAAACATGATAAGGATTCTTATCTTGATCTTTAATCCATTCAAATAATGTCCTAGAACTTGCTTATTTTTTTTCTTTGTTCCTTTGCACAATTTTTTTCAAAACTTTAACAAATCTCCTTTGTAAATCCAAAATAGATTGCTCTTTTAGTTTGTTATTTGTATATCCTTTTTAATTATTAAGACATCAAATGGTTTCATTTGTATACCCAGTGTAGTATCTTTTTTCCATATCGTTCTTGTAGTCTGTCATTTTAAAATTCACTTTTAGATAACTATCAATCTTTCTAGTAAAACTTGTTCCTCTTACATAACATCTTCCAAACACTGTCTATCATGACAGATGCCCTTAAGTTTAACATCTGGATCTATTGTTCAAAAATATAATTTAATATATCTAATGCTCTATTTTGCTCCACTCTGTATTGTAAGTCAAATTGAAGTGTTCTTTTCTTTAATTGGAATCTTTAATTCCTTCTAGTTCCTTCTAATATCCAACTTTCAAAGTTCCATCCTTTCATATTTTTTAAAGAATTCAAAACATGGGAAGATTCTTATAATTAATTCAAAAATCAAATCCATCTGGGCCTTTAATCCATTTATAACTTTCTAAAATCAAAGTTCTAATCAACCTTTTGCTGTTTATTTCAAAATAATTTTTAAAGTCCTTGAACTTGTATTTAAACTTCTTTTACTAATGATTGGAAGAAACTCACCCAGTGTCAATCTAAAGGTTCCTAATAGCTGAAAAGCAGCTCACAAGCAATTTCCGAAAGCGATTAGAAAAGGAAGTATGTGAATCTGGTGCCCTTTGAAAAGGAACTGACTTCACTCAACTGATGTGAGTGAAGATGGTGTTAGCTGCTCTCCCAGAGTTTTAAACCCACTGGAGCTCATTGTCTGGAGCACTTGTGGGCAAACTCAAGTTCTTTCCTTGTCCAGAAAGGAATTCCAAAGAGCTGGTCCTCTCACCAGCAGTTCAATCTACCACACTCACTGGCTCTATTTTTTGCAGAGCCATTTTCAGTTCACCATTTCTTCTCTGAAAGTGTTAAAAATAATTAAATACTCATAGTGGCTATTAACAGTAACAAAATAAATGTTCTGTCACAATGGACAGAGTGATTTTTGGTTATTAATACTATCTCCTGGATCATAATTTATTTGAACGTTCATCCTGATAATTTGTATGCTGGACAACACAGAACTAAAACTGGATCTTCGGAGCAGGGGAGGGTTCATTTGCGTTTTCTTGAATTCTACCCTTGGGGGTGATAATGAATTATTTAGAAAATCTAGGACTGAGATAGGAGGTATATTAGAATGCAAGGCAGATGTTGAAATAGAAGGGTTTGTGGCTTAGAGCAATATATATGAAAAGTAAACGCTTGGAAATAGATATTTTTTAGCGTATGCCATGTGTAAGCTATCTGGAAAGAAAAATGTCTTTTTTCTACTTTAACTGTACTCTTTTGTAATATGGATTTACAGTACAATAGATTAAAGATTTTTTTCTTGCTTGGTGATAATCTTTCTTGCTTTCAGTCTGTATTTTTTATGTGCTATCTGTAACTCAATGCCTCCAGGGCATCCCCCATCTCTTTAAAATCCTGATGATTCTAAGCACTTTGCTTAAATCCTGTTTCCTGATGATTCCTAAACACTTTGCTTCCAGCCGTGTACCGCACAAGTATACAACCTGGGACCGTATCCAGACTTCCAAAGCCATGGTTGCAGCCCTTCAGAAGCCTCCAAAAGTTATTACTGAATTTTAACTTTTAATATGACAGCTGTATATTGAATATCTCAGGGGTTGCCACAAAGAAGAGGGAGTCAAGCTATTCTCCAAACCACCTGAAGGCAACTGATGGAAACTAATCAAGGAGAGAAGCAACCTAGAACTAAGGAGAAACTTCCTGACAGAACAATTAATCAGTGGAACAACCTGCCTCCGGAAGTTGTGAATGCTCCAACACTGGAGGTTTTTAAAAAGAGACTGAACAGTCATTTGTCTGAACTGGTATAAGGTTTCCTGTCTGAGCAGGGAGTTGGACTAGAACACCTCCAAGGTCCCTTCCAACTCAATTATTATTGTTGTTGTTTTTGTTGTTATTATTATGGATCATCGCACACTTAGCCAGATGTTCAGACTGGATTTGACATTTTTGTCTACCTATTGAGTCCTTACCAAGGACCTGGGATAGGCAGATGTGGATGTTTGATGGTATTACAGATATTGTTTCAGGATGGAAGCAGTTCCTAGTAAGGCTGCCTTTTACAATTGACTAATGGCGAATTTGTTAATGTCAGTGGTGTTCAAGTAGTGCTCCAGTTGTTTTGGGATTGCACTTAAGACACCTCCCCCTCCTCCTCCTCCTCCTCCTCCTATTATTATTATTATTATTGTTATTATTATTATTATTATTATTATTATTATTATTATTATTATTATATCTCTGTAACTGGAGATTAATTTTATTTTAGAGCAACACGGCTAGGCAATTATTTGCTTTTCTCTATGGACAGTAGAGATTGTAGCAGAGTAATTATCTAATCCAGCCCTGTATTTATGTGCCCAGATTATTCATATCTCTTGTAGACCACTCCTCTGCATAATGATTGGCATTGATTTGTCTAATTTGGGCTTTTACCTGGCCTCTTTTTTGGAGGAAAATACATTGGAGTATTGTATCTGCAATTTTTCTTCTCTGGAAAAAATAAGATAGCAAGAACACAAAGCAGATAACAGAAGAGCTGTGGAAGTTATATAGCATGTGACTATATTTAAAATTTGTATTCATATTAGTTCCCAAACTTTGGACAGTGACCATGTTTGGTTAAGGCACCAGGTTAAAAACCAGGAGACTGTGAGTTCTAGTCCTGCTTCAGGCATGAAATCTGCTGGTGGACTTTTGGACAGTCACTCTGTCTCTCAACTCAACTCAGTTCACAGGGTTGTTGTTGTGGGGAAAATAGGAGGAGGAAGGAATATTAGATATGTCCACCACCTTAGGTTATTTTAAAACATAATAAAGGTGGGATAAGAAAATAAATAAAGTGGTGCTATTCGCATGAATATGAAAAATCTTCATAATGCAAATAACTTCAGAGGAGGTATGTTTTTTTTCTTAATATTGCAACTAGAAAATGAAATGTGAAACTGACCTCTCAGCCAGCTGGAATTCTAGCAATAGTTAACCCCTTTCAACAAAACTCTTTCACCCCCTTTCTCTCCCCCCCTCCAAACAGAGGGATTGACATTTTAAAAACTGATCGTGTGAATCTAAGGCACAAGTGACATCCTCTCTAACTGGACTGTAAGTCATCCATTTTCAAGAATTACTAATTGCTGTCAGAGGAAAGCATAAAGAGGCAAACCTGATAAACTGTTCGTGTTCTTTACTGTCAATATATATTTTTTGTGCCTGGTTTTCAAAACCGCTTTCCTTTTTCATCACCATAAATTTGGCATTCCACACGAAGCATGGAATCAGAATTAAAATGTTGCTTGGCTGGTCATGGTGAGTCATTAGTAATGGTATTGAGGGAATCATCCTGGTCACTATCTGTTAGTCTTGCTCCTATTATTCAATAGGCGTTCACAATTAGAAATAGTTACTACAACACTTGGAGCGTTTGTGAGGATGCTTATTTTTTTTTCTCCTTGATAATGCCTAGTTTATGGGCATTATTATAATGTTGGCAGATTCCTTTCCTAATGACTCCTAGCATGGATTTTTGTGCTTTTCCAGAGTTGTTACAGATGAGCTGGCATTTTTGTCCGGCTATCTAATATAATTCCATGGTCTTGTTCCTGGTTAGTTATAGATGGTTCCAATTCCATAAATGTGAATTTAAAGTTAACCTTCTTCCTCCTCCACTTGCGTTACTTAAATTGCATTACATTTCTAAAATTAATTGTGCTTGCCATTTGGGTAACTATTCATCTATGTAAATCAGATTCCTTTCGGATCTTGCACCAGGCTGAATAGTTCACTATTATCTACAGACTTGTCTAGCTCACTCCTCCTGCTGGATTCAAGGGGAGATCTGAAGAACACACAGTGTCAGTACTCAGTAGGATTTTAATTTCTTGAAAGGGCTAGTTCATCTCTTATCCCTAAGGCAAGTTATTTTATGAACAGGTTTAAAAGCACTGGTCTCGGTACAGATCCTTGCAAAATTACACTCCCTAATTTTCTCTGCTGAGAAATTTGCCCATTTATTCTTACTCTTTTCTTTCTGCCTTATAATAACTACAGTAGCTTGCAATCCATAAAAGGCCAGTTCCTCTGCTCCTGGCTCCTGAGTTTCTTCAACAGCTTTAATGAGGATCTTTGTCAAAGGCTTTGTGAAAATCCATGTATTGAGTGTCATCTCCATTCATCTGCCTGTTAACACTCTCAGTAAACTCTGCAAGATAGGTGAGGCAGGTTTTACTTTGGTGAATTCCATGCTGATTTTTTCCTTCAGCAAGGTTTGTTCCTCCATGTTATTTTTTCTTTTAATTACTGTTTTCAACTATTTTCCTGGGACAAATGTTAACCTTAGTGGCTTATAATTTCCTGTATTTCTCCTGAGCCCCTTTTTACCATTTTCCATTTTATTCATTGTCTCCGTGACTGCCAATCTAAAGTTGCATTGCGTTATTCACATGTGTATGCTCTTAAATTAAACACAGAGCTGTTCTTTTAACATTAATATGCAGGAGCATTTTTCCAGTCAACTGTCACATAATAAAATTGGTTCATCCAGGTTGTAGCTTAAATACATTTTTCTCTTCTTAACAGAAGCAACAGAAATTGTGTTGAAGGCTCAGATTTTAGCTGGAGGAAGAGGCAAAGGTGTGTTCAGCAGCGGTTTGAAAGGAGGTGTACATTTAACAAAAGAGTGAGTCTAGTAAATGCAACATTTTTTAAAAAAAATATTGCTTCTTTAAAAATTGTTTTAATATTCATATAATAATTTATTAATTGATTCCTCTTTTTTTGTAGCCCTAAAGAGGTAGGACAGCTTGCTAAACAGATGATTGGATATAATCTTACAACGAAACAAACACCAAAAGGGGGTGTTAAAGTTAAGAAGGTAAGAAAACCTCCCACCTGAATATCAGAATAAATATTATCAGGTGCAGTAGGAAGCTACTGAGTCAATTACAGTATGTTATTGTTCACTAGATCTATATCAAATAAGTGTTCATATGAGAATGAACAGTACACATTGCTTATTTACATTCTTCACTTTTTATATTTTACTTCTTGCTTATAAATGTCAACTCAAAAAGCACATTCTATTTAAGTTTTCTTCTGTGGTCTAGCAGAATAGAAATAATTTATCCTCTATAAGTCATCAGTGGTGGTATTTGCTAAGATCCAAAGTACTTAAATGACACAATGTGCATCTTATATGTATAAGGTGACCAGTTTGATCTACACAACAGTCATGTTAAAAAAATCTCACTCAGGAGACCTATGAAAAATCTGTGGATATTTTCTTTTCTTTTCTTGTGGAGCTAATGTTCAGAGAAGACAGGACTTGCCTAGGAGGGTTCCAATTTTCAGTGGTTTGTGTGTGTGAGTGTGTTTGTTTTTAAAATTTCAGCACCATCTCCCTAAATTGGTCTGAAAAGAACAATTTCTTGGAGTAATGATGAATTGAAAGTACATAGGTGTAAAAAGATGCTTGATAGATACAGTTGTGTTCACAGGATATGATGAGGTTAAGAATGCTCAAGAATGTAAAAATATAAAAATATCTAACCAAAATTTAACTTAGTCAAACATTATGTTTCTCACAGAGCCAATCTAAGTACTTTTGAGGTGCTTGTAAGAAAGAGATAGAGATATACTCTTTTCCATTATTTCCCTGCAACTATATTGGTTGGAGAATTGTTCCTTCTTATAGAGAGGTAGTATTGATTTACAGGCCTTGATAGAGCTGTCTTCCATGAAACACTAAAAGTTGGCTTAGAAGATAGAATACAATAGTGATCCATGATAGAAATTAAAAACCAGAATTTAAATGCCTTAACCATAATTAAGTAAACTTTTGCAATGACTGAATTAATGACTTAAAACCATTATTTCAGATTGCAGTTCTCTGTGCTTATATGCAAAGGTTCATTGATTTCAGTGGAATACTGAAATATAGGACAATGCAAGAACATTTTACATATCTAAAAACAACATTCATCCTTTTTAAACCATCCAGCTTATCCTAGGCCTTACTTTAAGGGCCTTGAGCATCTTGACACAAAAGGTTACTCTTTTACTTACAACTAAAATATGACTTATCAATGGTCAAGTTAAATTTGAAAAGTAATCTTGTGTTATATTAATATACATGTCAAGTCATTTGGGAATCAATGATGATTATTTTGATTATTAGTTGAGAAAAGACAGAGAATGTCAGCATATTGATACATTAAATCAGGCATGCCCAACCCCTTATGGAGCCCCATAAGATTGTACACTTTTGACATTATTATGTGATTTATATACATTAACTTATTATATATTTTATATAATATGAGCTATGGTGGCGCAGTGGTTAGAATGCAGTACTGCAGGCTACTTCTGCTGACTGCTGGGTGCTTGGAGTTCGACAGTTCAATTCTCACCGGCTCAAGGTTGACTCAGCCTTCCATCCTTCTGAGATAGCTAAAATAAGGACCCAGATTGTTGGGGGCAATAGGCTGACTCTGTAAACCACTTAGGGAGGGCTGTAAAGCACTGTGAAATGGTATATAAGTCTAAGTGCTATTGCTATTGCTATATGTGACCCAATTCCTCTTCACTCAAAGCATCTCAGGCAAGCCAAAACGTTATACCCTCATGCATTAAAGCTTGTAATCTTTTAATGCTGCCATAAAGTGGACAAATTCTATACTGTAGTTTGTAGGTGGACAAACTGCCAGCTGGAATGAATACATCTGATTTTGTTCATTTGTTAAAAAAAATAATAATACCTTCAAACTCCAACACAATTGTTTCTAGGATTTTGATCAAATGGAGAATTAATCTCCAAAACAGAATTTCCAATTCATATGGAAGGAAGCTTCAAGCTCAATGACTTCCACCAGAATTTTGCAATTTTTTTCTGAGCTTCTCCAGAGCAGTGTGGTGACCTAGAGGTGGATCTCTCGCCTGACAATCAGGAGACTGTGTTCAATCCTAGATAGCAGCAGATATTTCTCTCTCTGAGCACAATGAGTAATTGTCATTGTAAACTCTGCATAGGCATCAGGAAGTGCATCCAGCCAGTAAATGCTCAGCTCCAATCAGTTGCTCCGACCCTATTTGCAGGGTCATCAAAAGAAAAAATATATATCTAAGTTTCTGTAAAAATGGACTGCTCTTTTTCTTTCACTTCCATAAAGAGAAAATCTAGGCAATCAGAAGACAGGGAGGGCAGTTCACTTTCAGTCAAAGTGAGTATCTTAATTGCTCTTGCATAGATTCATCTATGGGGAACAATTGTTCTTTGTCTTGTTTAATCTCATCTTTTCAGCCTACAAGACCAAAAATGTGCTAAAATACTACCTAATACAACTCCTGGTGGCATTTGTATGTGTCTTTGGAAGCAGCATTAACCACCACAGCAGTCATTTTAAAATATTAGATTTAAAACTGAGATACCAAATGTTACACAAACTACTATGAGGTTTATTCCTGAGATTTATTAGCGTATAAAACAAAATATAGTGTACCGCTCCCCCTCATTCCCAAACAGCCACAGTTACGTAGTTCATTTTACTTATTACATGAGAAGAAATAAGGGTTTTCAATAGAGAGCTCTCATAAACCAGTGAAATTCCATATCGCAGGACTTCTTGAAAAAGTTGGGTTAGAAGTGGCACAACCTAGTTTATAGTCCCCGGCGCAGTTGTCCTCCTTATCAACCAATGAGCTTTTGAAAGTACATTTCTTTCCCTGCAGTGATACATAAAAATGTTAGTGCAAGATCAATCTATCTTAAATAAACAGAGTTTCCCTCCTGGCTCCATCAAACTATTTTATAGGTTTACATAAAATTCTCCTATGGCATCATGACATTTGGAGAGCTTGGTTATCTTCAAAGACAGCTTCAGTATATCGTAGTTGATTTACCTGCCCCTGTTCTCTAAGCAATAAAAGAATTTAACTTTATTGAAGTTTGATTTAGATGGATGGATTTTTAAACAAAAATAATTATAGAGTTTCTTGTAATAATATTCTGTGGAAGATATTACAGAAGCTTCTGATAATAAGGATGTGAATTCTTTCCATTCATTTAAAATTTAAATATTTTGTCTTATTAATCATGGCAGTATTAACAATTTTATTTAAAAAAATAAAATTTGCAAAGTTTTTCTAAATGAGTATAACTTTATGCTTGGTATCATCTTTGGTACATATTTGTACTGTATGTGGAGAGATATTCTTTTAGGGACATGTATTTAAATATTGATGCATTTATAGACATCTCTATATGTGTTTCTATGCTGTATGTATTGTTGTTTATGGATTGTTTCCCAGAGTACTATTTGTATACTGTATGTATAGAAAGATGCAGATGTAAATATTCTTGAGTATTGGTGAGCCTATATTGGAAGTTTCTGCTGCCTGTTTGATACAGAGAAGACTTCATGTCTCAACTTTTATACAGTACAGGCAACGTCATGTTGCATCTCCATGGCATATACTTTTGTCTGCATGTCTGTATCTGTGTGGACTAAAGGTCCAATTCTTTACCACCCAGATATTGAGATAGCAAAGAGAAATAATTACAGATTTTTACTGTACTATGGATAAATCAGAATAAAAAGTTGGTTAATCTGTCAATATATTGGACTTTTAGAGTTCCTTGGAAATTCCATTGGACAAAATAAAATTCTACATTATTGAACTATAAGGAACATGTGCATGTATCCTAGTTGTATGTTCAGATGGAATTATATCACAAATAAAAGATGGCCCACATGTCACAATGAATGCCAAATTATAGTTCCTTGTGGGTAAATCTGAGAAAATGAGGGAGGGAAGGAGGGAAGGAAGGAAGGAAGGAAGGAAGGAAGGAAGGAAGGAAGGAAGGAAGGAAGGAAGGAAGGAAGGAAGGAAGGAAGGAAGGAAGGAAGGAAGGAAGTCTAAATGAGATAAGTAAGCACAAGAAATACATCAATGTTGGATTGAAGCACAGTGAACTTTGATGGAAATTCCACTGGGTCTTCATCAGGACAGCTAACACTCAATATTTTCTCTCTGGACCAGAGGGACAATTTTCACTTTTTAAATGAAAGGTGAATTTCATATTAAATGTCAGTATTGCTTTACCAGATGATATGGTTAGAGGTGGGCATGAAATGAAAACCAAACCTTGTTTTGGGTACATCGTGTTTTAGGATTTGGGCAGACATGTTCCAACCAGGCTTGGATTTCCAGCTGAAATCTGGAACCTCTAGTTCCAAATTTTGGATAAATTCTGGATAGCCTTGTGAAGCCATTATAGCCTGATGTCTTAACCACTACACCAAACTCTCATGTATATATATATATTTGCCATGTTTCAGTTCAAATGTGGCCCAGCAATTTTTTTGCTTCTTGTTGCTGCCACCATGCTTGAATTCAAGCTGAGCATAACCTATCTTCCCCACCCATCTCTCCCTTTCCCTTCCTGCAATCATTTTTCTTTATTGGCACTATTCTGTATGTATTTTGTTTTCTCCGTGTTTATCTTTTTCTCTCTATGCCCAAAGCATTTCCCTAGAACAGATAATATAGAATTGCAATAAAGATATCATTTAATATCTATTACTGTCAGAAGGCTGAATAAGGAAGACCATCCCATGTTATAAATATCTTACTGAGGTTATTAAAGCTGGCATGCCTTTAAGATGCTATCCTATTCTGGTTAGTATAGCTGCTCCATCTTAAGAATTACCGTAAGATAAGGCACAATTCGTAATTTCGCATAGTGTTTATAGTGTGTGAATTATGTTTGTTGTTTGCTTAATATACTACTGAAATTATTGACAAGCATTATTTCGGATTAATTCTTTCACGTACTAAATGAGATTCCAATGACTTGATGTATATGTAACAATTGTAACAGTGCTGCAAGTATTGTGTGCATTTAGTGTGAAATGGTTGGGCTGTATTATAGGTGTGGATGTGCTTTAGTCTAATCTGTTTTGCAAGGGTGACCCTCAGGCCTAAAGAAGAAGAAGAAGAAGAAGACAATCTGCTGCCCTCATGAAATGTACAGCCCTAGAATAATTAGTTAGAAATTGTTTGATTCTATTTTTCACATATTTAATGGAGGTTGCTGCAGTTAAGGGGCATTAGCCTCTTATACCCACTAATTCCCCAAAATTGGGCCACTGTTTTCACCATAGGGGATAATCTGTATTGTGGATGATTCCCAGGACAAGCCCAGGAACAATCCATGTAGAGTTCAGTTCTTTATTTGCTTACATACAATAACAGAATCTTGCTACTACTATTCTCACCCTAAAGCAGGGGTCCTCAGCCTTGGCAGTTGTCTAAAGAATTGTGGAAGTTGAAGTCCATAAGTCTTAAAGTTGCCAAGATTATTGAGGACTCCTGCCCTAAAGGATATACTATGGGAGATCTAGGGAGAGGCTATCCTTACTTTCTTCCCGTCTCTTATCCAGCTCTGTGCTGTGCTGCCTCTTGTCTCCCCCACTGCCTTTCTGGAATGTTCTCCCTCTTTTCTGGGAAACTGCTCCTTCACTGTAGTCCATCACACCAACCCCCGTCCATAGACACATCTCTCACAGATTGCCCTAGGCTGAAATGGAAAGGTATAATATAAATACATGATGATAATATAATAAGGTACTCAAATGTTAATGAAATAATTGATTTTATAACACATCACTGAAGGATTCCAGAATGTGGGTTGAACTCTGGCATTTGTTTATTACATATGGTAGATACTTTTCCTCATTTGGAAGACTTTATTTCTTATATAGCCAATAAAATGCAAAGACTGTTGGGTATTGTTGGCCAAGGCATACTAATAATATATTGTCAAATTACATATTTTAGGTTATGGTGGCGGAAGCTCTAAACATTTCCAGAGAAACATATTTTGCAATATTAATGGATCGAGCTTGCAATGGACCTGTTCTTGTTGGGAGCCCACAAGGTGGGGTTGATATAGAAGAAGTAGCGGCTAAAACTCCAGAACTTATTTTCAAGGTAATAATCAAATATGGGTTGATGTGACTATATATAGAAGATTTAACATATCTGTAAAGCATTCATCAGATGTTCCAGATGTTCTTTATGCATTTATATAGAATGCATATAGAACATCCAGAAGGGGAACTAATGATTTTTAATATTTAATTTTAGTGTTTGTAAGCAGTCCAAAGTCCTCGTTAGATGAGATGGGCAGCACACAAATCTAATGAATAAAACGGGTTCCCAACCAGAGATGCGAGATGATATTCCAGGGGGTGCAAAAACTTGGGTTTTCAAAGTTATAATTTATATGCATAATTCGTTGCTGTTATTTTGAACTTTTGTAAGGGATGTGAGAATATATCAGAACCGTTTTAGAGGTGCAGGATATAAAAAAGGTTGGGAGCCGCTGGAATAAAATAATAAATAAATTCCTATAGATTTTGATACATATTTAACCCGAACAGGATGTGATCATCAATAACTGCTGTGCATCATGACATTATCACCCAAATTATGTGAATTATATATAGTAGTCTTTAACCTATAACAGTTCATTTAGTAACTGTTTGAAGTTACAATGGCACTGAAAAAAAGTGATTTGTGACCATTTTTCACATTTACAACCGTTGCAGTATCCTCATAGTCACATAATCAAAATTCAGACACATTTACAACCGTTGCAGTATCCTCATAGTCACATAATCAAAATTCAGACATTTGGCAATTGATTCATATTTATGATGTTTGCAGTGTCCCGGGGTCATGTGATCACCATTTACAACCTTCTGACAAACAAAGTCAATGGGGAAGCCAGATTCACTTAACAACCATGTTACTAACTTAACAACTGCAATGATTCACTTAACAGTGGCCAGAAAGTTCATAAAATGGATCAAAATTCACTTAACAACTGTCTTGTTTAGCAACAAAAATTTTGGAGCTGAATTAAAGGACTATCTGTACTTCCAAGTACATGGTTTATATTATTTGAACAATGGTGTAATCATTCTCCTATGCTAGAGCTTGTACAGATGTTCCCACGCTCTATGAATCTATTCATCTTTATCTCCCATTAAAAATTCTTACTTTGCAGAAATCTTGCTACTGCTTACTTCCCAAACTGTGAGCTGTACCTCCCTAGGGGAGGTGCAGATGGAGTCCAGAGGAGGTGTGAAAAGCCTTTTAGTTATGTTGTTAGAATAAATCCACCTTTCCCAAAGTTTCATTGCATTGTTTTCAGTGATCGCTCAGTTTTTAAGGGGAGGTATGAACAATAATATTGTACTGAAGGGAGGTGTGGTGGCAACCCAATTTATGGAATAGCAGATCTTAAAAAAAAAAGAGGTCCACATATTTATTCACGCTCTACATTTATAGCAGAATGGAACATGAGCATTTTCGAAGTGTTATTTTACTACATGTAGATCGAACGTATTTGAATGTAGTACAAAGTGGGACATAACTTTGGAAAAGTTTATAACAGAAGTAAATGACTTCTGCTAATGAGTAAATTCTGCAAGCTAATAAATACTGACTTGGTTAGTTTATTCTTTTTTTGCAGTACATGTCTGTTGAAGAAAAGTCTAATTGTATATCATGGGAATTATAGTCAGATAAATAGGTTTAAACTTGTAGCCTCAAAAAGCACTCTTTAAAATATGGGAGCCAGTTTATAAAGTCAGAGAATACAGCTTATCATAGACTGTAACACTATAAAGGAAATATGGATTATTTAAATTCATCTCCATTTAGATATCTGTGATGTCAAGAGTCTTAATTTCTTTGTTTAGTGCTGTAGTCTGATGGAGGTATAGTACTTTCAAATACCATACAATAGCAAAAGCATCTGATTCTATTGATTTATAAATTGTTCGCTATTCACTCAGCGGATAAACATTATATTTTACAAATTGGTTACTCAAAATTCCTTTTCTTTTCACACGACAGTCTGCTATTATTTCAAATTATAGGAGTGGGGAATGGCTACTATATGAAAGAATGCTTAATGAGAGAGTAACAAAGCTTAACATGGAACTGGTCTATAATTTGGTGAACACATAACGTTCTTTAAATAGCAGCAACAACAATAATAATAATGCATATTTGAACTGAACCATGAAGAAGAATATTGTTGGGCATTAACAAACATTGCTTTGGTTCCTTGTCTAAATTGGTCATAAAAATTAGCAGAATATGTATTCATCAATGCCATCTGTACAGTAATTAAAAGTGAAAACTGGTGTCAGATTGCCTTGTCAGCATGCCACCCTGAAGAATTTCACGATTTTCAGAGGGACTCTTTTCATGGAGAGTGTGGTAATTATAACATACCCTGTAGCTGCATTCTTGGAATTTTGGCAACTTGCCAAATTTTAATTGCTAATTTGCAAAATATGTTAAGGATTTTTTTTAACCATTGAAGTTATACATTTGTTTTCCAGCTGAATATTTTTATTTGTGCCCTTTGTTGTAACAGGAAGAAATAGATATTTTTGAAGGAATAAAAGATACTCAAGCAGTACGGCTGGCAGAAAATTTGGGATTCAAGGGGCCTTTGCAGCAACAGGTAATATTTTCAGGAATTAGCTTTTAACTATGCTGAATAATAATAATAATAATAATAATAGTAATAATAATAATAATAATAATAATAATAATAATAAGAAGAAGAAGAAGAAGAAGAAGAAGAAGAAGAAGAAGAAGAAGAAGAAGAAGAAGAAGACGAAGAAGAAGAAGAAGAAGAAGAAGAAGAAGAAGAAGAAGAAGAAGAAGAAGAAGAAGAAGAAGAAGAAGAAGAAGAAGAAGAAGAAGAAGAAGAAGAAGAAGAAGTAGTAAGTAGTAGTAGTAGTAGTAGGAAGAGACCTTGGAGGTCATCTAGTCTAATCCCTGCTCAGACAGGAAACCCTATGCTAGGGGTGTCAAACTGCCGGTCCGCGGGCCAGTTTCATCATACGGAAGCGGCGCCCACCTCACAGCCGGCTATGGAAAAAAAATTGTGATATGTTGCATCACGTGACATGGCGAGTTTGACATCCCTGCCCTATACCATTTCAGACAAATGGCTGCCCAGTCTCTTCTTAAAAACTTGCAGTGTTGGAGCATTCACAGCTTTTGGAGGCAGGTTGTTCCACCGATTAATTGTTCTAACAGTCAGGAAATTTCTCCTTAGTTCTAGGTTGCTTCTTTGGTTGGTTGGTTTCCATCCGTTGCTTCTTGTCCTACCTTCAGGTGCTTTGGAGAATAGCTTGACTCCCTCTTCTTTGTAGCAGCCCCTCAAATACTGGAATACTGCTATCATGTCTCCTCTATTTCTTCTCTTCATTAAACTAGACATACCCAATTCCAGCAACAGTTCCTTATATGTTTTAGCCTCCAATCCCCTGATCATCTTTGTTGCTCTTCTCTGTACTCTTGCTAGGGTCTCAATATCGTTTTTACATTGTGGTGACCAAAACTGAATGCAGTATTTCAAGTGTGGCCTTACCAAGGCATTGTAAAGTGGTATTAACACTTCACGTGATCTTGATTCTATCCCTCTGTTAATGCAGCCTAGGACTGTGTTGGCTTTTTTGGCAGCTGTAGCACACTGCTGACTCATATTTAAGTGGTTGTCTACTAGGACTCAGAGATCCCTTTCACAGTTGCTACTATTGAGCAAGGTACCCCCTATACTATACCTGGGCATTTGATTTTTCT